>NC_056748.1:879706204-879746204 GCF_019279795.1 Protopterus annectens | reverse complement strand
ATGTTGGCAGTATGACTGGTATAACGAGAGAGCTAGCTGATTATGATGGATCAAAAGAAGGTTGGTATATTGTGTGTGCAAGAGACCAGATGGAAGGGGATCAAGGCTAGGTGTATTGGAGGCAGTTTCAAGTAGTTTTATCATGGTGTGGATTGGAGGATAAATGGCGTAGGGGTTATCCTAAAGGAACAGCGTGCTAAGAGTGTTTTGGAGGTGAAAAAGAGTGTCAGATAGAGTGATGTTTATGAAACTGGAAATTGATGGTGTAATGATGAATGTTGTTAGTGCATATGCTCCACAAGTTGGGTGTGCGATGGATGAGAAAGAAAAATTTTGGAGCGAGTTGGATAAAATGGTGATGACTGTACCCAAGGGTGAGAGACTGGTGATTGGAGCAGATTTCAATGGGCATGTTGGGGAAGGGAACAGAGGGGATGAGGAAGTGATGGGTAGGTATGGTGTTAAGCAAAGGAATGCAAAAGGTCAGATGGTAGTGGATTTTGCAAATAGGATGGACATGGCTGTGGTGAATATGTATTTTAACAAGAGGGAGGAGCATAGGGTGACATACAAGAGTGGAGGAAGATGCACACAGGTGGATTATATCTTATGTAGAAGGGCCAATCTGAAGGAGATTGGAGACTGTAAAGTGGCAGGGCAAAGTGTAGTTAGGCAGCATAAGATGGTGGTTTGTAGGATGACATTGGTGATCAAGAAGAGGAGAAGGAGTGTGACGGCAGCACCAAGGATCAAATGGTGGAAATTGAAAAAAGGTAATTGTGAGGTGGAGTTCAGGGAAGAGTTAAGACAGGCCCTGGGTGGCAGTGAAGAGTTACCGAATAGCTGGCTTACTACAGCAGAGCTAGTAAGAGAGATGACTAGAAAGGTGCTTGGTGTGACATCTGGAAAGAGGAAGGAGGACAAGGAGACCTGGTGGTGGAATGAGGAAGTACAGGAGAGTATACAGAGAAGGAGGTTGGCAAAGAAGAAGTGGAATTGTCAGAGAGATGAAGAAAGTAGACAAGAATATAAGGAGATGAGGTGCATGGCAAAGAGAGAGGTGGCGAAGGCTAAGGATAAGGCGTATGAAGAGTTGTATGAAATGTTGGACACTAAGGAGGGAGAAAAGGACCTGTACCGACTGGCTAGACAGAGAGACAGAGCTAGGAAAGATGTGCAGCACTTAAGAGTGACAAAAGGATGAGGGAAACGTACTCACAAGCGAGGAGAGTGTGTTGAGCAGATGGAAAGAGTACTTTGAGGGGCTGATGAATGAAGAGAATGAGAGGGAGAGAAGGTTGGATGATGTGCAGATAGTGAATGATGAAGTACAATGGATTAGCAAGGAGGAAGTAAGGACAGCTATGAAGAGGATGAAGGATGGAAAGGCTGTTGGGCCAGATGACATACGTGTGGAAGCATGGAGGTGTGTAGGTGAAATGGCAGTGAAGTTTTTGACTAGATTGTTTAATGAAATCTTGGAAAGTGAGAGGATGCCTGAATGGAAAGTGAGAGGAATGGATAAAAACTGTTTGGTACCGATTTTTATGAATAAGGGTGATGTGCACAGCTGTAGTAACTACAGGGGGATAAAATTGATCAGTCACAGCATGAAGTTATGGGAAAGAGTAGTGGATGCTAGGTTAAGAACGGAGGTGATGATTAGTGATCAGCAGTATGGTTTCATACCAGGAAGGAGCACTACAGATGCGATGTTTGCTCTGAGATTGTTGATGGAAAAGTACAGAGAAGGTCAGAAGGAGTTGCATTGTGTGTTGTGGACTTAAGAGAAAGCATATGACAGGGTGCCTAGAGAGGAGTTGCGGTATTGTATGAGGAAGTCAGGAGTGTCAGAGAAGTATGTAAGAGTGGTACAGGATATGTACGAGGGTAGTGTGACAGCAATGAGGTCTGCGGTGGGAATGACGGATGCGTTTAAGGTGGCGGTGGTATTACATCAAGGATCAGCTCTGAGCCCTTTCTTATTTGCAATGGTGATGGACAGGTTGACAGACGAGATCAGACAGGAGTCCCCATGGACTATGATGTTTGCAGATGACATTGTGATCTGTAGTGAGAGTAGGGAACAGGTGGAGAAGACCCTGGAGAGGTTGAGATATGCTCTAGAGAGAAGAGGATTGAAGGTCAGCAGGACTAAGACAGAACATGTGTGTGTGAATGAGTTGGAGGATAGAGGAATGGTGAGGATGCAGGGAGTAGAGGTGGTGAAGGTGGATGAGTTTAAATACTTGGGATCAACAGTTCAGAGTAATGGTGAGTGTGGAAGAGAGGTGGAGAAGAGTGTCAGGAGTGATTTGTGACAGACGAGTACCAGTAAGAGTGAAAGGGAAGGTCTACAAGAGGGTAGTGAGACCAGCTATGTTATATGGGTTGGAAACAGTGGCACTGACAAAAAGGCAGGAGTCAGAGCTGTACGTAGCAGAGTTAAAGATGTTAAGATTTGCACTGGGTGTGACGAGGGTGGACAGTATTAGGAATAAGTATATTAGAGGTCAGCCCAGGTTGGAAGTTTGGAGACAAAGCCAGAGAGGCAAGATTACATTGGTTTGGACATGTGCTGAGGAGGGATGCAGAGTATATTGGGAAAAAGATGCTAAGGGTGAAGCTGCAAGGTAACAGGAAAAGAGGAAGGCCTAAGATAAGGTTTATGGATGTGGTGAGAGAGGACATGCAGGTGGTTGGTGCGACAGAGCAAGATGCAGAGGAGAGGAAGAAATGGAAACAGTTGAGCCACTGTGGCGGCCCCTAACGGGAGCAGCCGAAAGAAGAAGTATATTTACATAACACGCATGTGCATATGCATAGAAAGATATCAACTCCATGGTTGTATAGTAGTAAAGTAAAGGGCAAATCCCAAAACCCCACTGGCTCTGAAAGTGACTTTCATGAAATTTGTTTCATGGCATTGACATTCAAAGCAAGAGTGCTCAAACAGCTAATAGTCTCTCTCTATATGTATATAATTGTATATATACATATACACAGAGATAGATAGATAGATAGATAGATAGATAGATAGATAGATAGATAGATAGATAGATACATAGATAGATAGATAGATAGATAGATGCATAGATAGATAGATAGATAGATAGATAGATAGATAGATAGATAGATAGATAGATAGGATAGATAGACTGATAGATGCATATATAGATAGATGCATAGATAGATAGATGCATAGATAGATAGATAGATAGATAGATAGATAGATAGATAGATACATAGATACATAGATACATAGATACATAGATAGATACATAGATAGATACATAGATAGATAGATAGATAGATAGATAGATAGATAGATACATAGATAGATAGATAGATAGATAGATAGATAGATAGATAGATAGATGGTAATACCTACTAAGCATGAAACTGCAAAATGTCAACATACAAAATGTTAACAAAAAATGGTGACACTAAATAAAAAAAAGCTTATGGCATGCAACTCATGCTATGAGGCATAACCTCAGATTCTGCAAATAAAAGATGAACCCCCCCCCCAAACCTGCTAATAAAATATACCAGCTTTGAGATTGCACAATACCTGGGAAACAGCACATTGCCCCAACTCTATTGTAGTGCTCTTGCACAAATATAACTCCCTTGTCAACCAAATTAAGTCGTAAAAAGCTGTCAGCTAAATTACATTTCAACCACGTTAAGAACTCCCATGATCACTTCAGTTATACTGTCTCTCAGTTTCCTTCAAAACAAGATTTTATTTTAAAAGAAATGTTGAAGAAAGGACAGAAAAAAGTGGAAGACTTGAGGGTGTGCCGTTTGCTGTATCCATAAGACAGAGTTCTTCATATATATATGGATCTGTATATATTTACTAGGGTCTGCGTCATAACATCTTCATATATATGGATCTGTATATATTTACTAGGGTCTGCGTCTCTGTCACAACATCTTCATGTATATGGATCCAGATATATTTAGTAGGGTCTGCGTCATAACATCTTCATATATATGGATCTGGATATATTTAGTAGGTTGTGCATCATCATGTATATGGATCCAGATATATTTAGTAGGGTCTGCGTCATAACATCTTCATATATATATGACTCTGTATATATTTAGTAGGGTCTTTGTCATAACATCTTCATATATATGGATCTGGATATATTTAGTAGGTTGTGCATCATCTTCATATATATGGATCTGGATATATTTAGTAGGGTGTGCATCATAACATCTTCATATATATGGATCTGGATATATCCACATAGCCAGATGGCAGGGTCAGTCCACCCAGGCATTCTACTTGTATGTTTCATGAGAGTGAAGCTATTACATTAGTAATATTTCTTAGTAGTTCTCAGCATGCTAATAAAACTGACTGTTGTAGCCTTGTGCCCCCCCCCCAACTAATGCAGTAATCCTAACTGTCCAATAGACAGTATACATTTAATTCAAATCCATGTGACTAAATTAACCATCAAGCAGCCCACTCAGTGCTTTCTGCCTTAGTTTGTATCACTTGGAGGCCCACCTGTTTATTTGCATCTCTATACATTCCCCTTCATTGCTAATGTATCTCCCTACTCTAATCTGTGCACAGACTGGTTACTAATTAGCAAGTCAACGTGAAGACACACTCCTAACCTTAATAAACTTTGCTGTCTCTTCTCTCCTTCACTTTACAGGTAGTTTGAATTACTGATTTCCACTGATTGCCTCTCGGGTTTCTTTGCATTGCACCTGGTTTACACCCCTTGTGCTATCTCCCTCCCCCAATACTAAGTCTATATTAGAGTCCTGCTGAGCATGGTGCCATCTTTAAATTTCTAGCCTCACACCAGGACACAAGTGCTCTTCAGCAATTCCATTCTGCTTGCTGGTAAGCTATTAGACCTCAGGAATTTGTTTAAAGTGTTCAGATTTGTAAAGTAATACTTGCGTTTTACTCTTGTCTTGGTGGGCTCTGCCCCACTCCGTTCGCCCTCACTAATGCTCGGACTCCCTCCGCTCCCTTGCCCCCTATTCCCTCCCGCGCCCACTACCTCTACATTTATAGTAATCACAGCCACACCCACAGCTCACCCTCACATCACCTCCACCAATCACAGCTCCTCAAGTCATATCACATTATACCACACCAACTTGCTCCACACAAAATACTCCCAATCACTCTCATTCCCACTAGGCATTTTTTACATCACCCACACTACTTACCCATCCACATATAGTGCAGCACTATAATTCCTATTCAGACCCCCACACCTAGAACCAATTTAAACTTTATAATCATGACTAGTCTGTCTTCTCATAATTCTTTATAACACCACAAGTTATCACTCTAGCAATATCCCTAAACTTAGTAGCACAACACAACATTATACACTCTCATATACAGACACCGCACATTATAATAATATCTGCCCACAATTGTTCAAGAACTACATAACGGACCAATTCAGAACTAAACACATATGCTCTCATTCCTACTCCAAAAAAGCACAATACTTTCTCACACTCCTCACCAAACTCCAACATCTGTATCACCATTTTAACACCAGGCTCACCATAAGTACTGCTCTAACACAAATGTCAGAACATAACACCCCCACTATCTTCATCCCTGGGCAAATCAACCAAAACCAACCATCTTTTAATGCTAAATATTGACATTAGAAGTATCAAAAATAAAATACCTGAACTCCAGGCTACAATAGTACACTACTCCCCAGACATAGTTGCTGTAACAGAAACCTGGCTAAATAAAAACATAGCTAACTCAGATGTTTTCCCTACCGGCTACAGTATCATTAGACAAGACAGACCACTTCGTAAAGGGGGTGGAGCTGCCTTACTGTACAAGTCCAACTTAACTGTATGTCAATTATCAAACTCCTACCCCAATAATTGGGACATACTTATCTCACAACTTCAACTTCACCCTGAAAAGGTCATCACCACGATTGTGATCTATATTCCACCTGGTAATATACCTGCTAGCCTTGAAGACTTCTTATCCTGGTGCTCTTCTACATACTCACAAGAAACCCTTATTCTGGGGGACTTCAGCCTAGATTGGTTTACCTGTATATCAGAACCACCAAGTAATCTAATAAATCTCCATGTCTACCAGCAGCTAGTCCAAATTCCAACTAGATGTGATAAAAAATTAAAAGGGGAATCCATCCTTGACTGGGTCCAAACTAACCATCCCACATTGTACCCCCACGCAGGCAGTCTCCCAGACACCTTAAGTGACCACAACATAATATACTTTATACGTAGTAGAACAAGCATATGCAAAACCACTAACTATATGTCCACTAGAAACACAAACAAATTCTCTCCTGACAACACTTTACTCTGTAACTGTGACTGGACTCCCCCTAAAAACCCTCCCACTTGGCCAGGCTGTAGCATATTTCAATAAAACATTTCTGCAACACCTATACACTGCCGCTCCATTGCACAAAATCAAGGTTAGAACCTCTACAAATCCCTGGCTCAGTAAAGAAACCAAACAAATCCTTAAGTCCAGAGACAGTGCCTGGCTTTACTATCAAAAAAACAAAGAAACACAAAGCCTAACTAAGTACCAAGAACTGCACAACTGTGCAAAAAAGCATTAGGCTTGACAAAAAATCATACTACACAACATTACAAACTAAATACCAACACAACCCCCAACAATTTTGCAAAAATGTAAACCAGCTACTAAAATTCACCCAAAAGGCTACCCCCAAACCAACCACCCCTGACACTAAAGTTCCCATCGAAACACAATTCAACTCCCACTTTGTGAACTCAATTCTATCCTTAGTATCACAGGACAGTTCCTTCCTCACTATCCCCCCCAACACAAATAACACTAATACAAGCTTTACCCTCAAAACAGTTTCCACCACTTCAATCAAAAGCATGCTCTCCAAACTAAAAACCTCATCAACAGCAGCTAACCTACTCCCCAGCTATTTCTTGAAACTCACAGCAGATGCTATTGCTATCCCAGTCTCCACTCTCATAAACAGATCAATTGTTGAAAACTATGTGCCCAAACTCTGGAAAATATCCCATGTTACACCCATACATAAAGGCGGGACCTCCACTGAACTTAATAACTACAGACCCATTGCTTTACTCTCCTCCCTGGCCAAAATCCTAGAAAAATGCATCCATACCCAGATGCTAAACTATCTCCTAGACAGCAACATCCTGTCACCTACTCAGCATGGATTTAGATCTGCCCATAGTACCACTACAGCCCTCCACTGCTTCACAGACACAGTAAACCATCTCAAAAATGAAGGCCGGCAGGTGTCAACTCTTTTTTTTGCATATGTCCAAAGAATTTGACACAGTCTCACACCAAATCCTGCTAAACAAACTAAACCAATATCACCTATCAAATTCCACTCTTACCTGGTTCCAGAGCTACTTAACTGACAGGTACCAAGCTGTGAAATGGGAAAATTCTCTCTCTCCTCAGCTGCTCATAACTATAGGAGTCCCACAGGGTTCTATCTTAGAACCACTACTATTCACAATCTTCACAAATGACCTCCATACCTCCACATAGCATGCATCTATCATTCAGTATGCAGATGACACTACCTTAATCTGTGCTGCACAAAACATTCCCACCCTCCTGCAAACAACTCAGCTAGCATTCTCTGACATTGAAAACTACCTTACCAAAGCCCAACTTATCCTCAATCCAAAGAAAACTCAGCTTATAATTATAACCAGTCCCAACAAAAATACTGATAACAGTCAATTCACTATCTACTCCAAAAATGCTACTCCAATTGCTCCAGTGGAACAGGCTAAGCTATTGGGAATAACCATAGACTCCCACCTAAAATGTGATAGTCATCTCAACTTAACTATTAAAAAAGTACATGCCAAACTGGGATCACTCTACCGTATCAAACCATTTCTTACCAACAACACAAGATCAGCCATTGCTCGCTCCCAACTTCTATCCACCCTACTCTATGCATCTCCCATTCTGACTAATCTCAATAAAACTTAGCTAAGCAAAATGGAAGCGTACTATAACAGAATTGCCTGCTTTGCTGCAAATTGCTCATATAGAACTCATCACTGTACTGCTTTGAGACAGCTCCACTGGCTTGAACGGCCCAACCTCCTAACCTGCATTCAGTTCTGCCTCTGTCATTCTATCTATTACCTCCTCAATAAGTGTCCTGCCCTCAAAAACCTAGTACATCACTCAGCCAAAAGGCCTCTTAGATCATCAAGCAAACTACTACTAGAAGTCACAAACAGCTACAATAGCTTTGGAGATGCACTATATAGTAGTTCAGTGGCTAAACAATGGAACTCTGTCCCCACTAGCATTCAAAACACATCATCCAAAGCCTCCTTTAAAGACCTCATCAGGCAACATCTCAAGCAAAGTTGGCAGTGCCATGATTGCTCCCCAGGCTAGTGAAAGCGGATAAGGTACACATACTAAACCTAGAGTACTTGATGATAATTTTCAGTCGTACTCATAAACACTGGCTAAACTACAATGTATGTACTGTACCTGTGTACTATATATATATATTCTACCTATGTTCCAAATTTCAGCTGTACACCACAAATCTATTAATTAACTTTATTTTTAATTTTTTTTTGTTTCTCTCCACTGTAACTGTTGATGTGCTGCATACCTCTGTAAAAACATGTCTTTTGTAATTTGTGTGTATAATGATCTTGTCTAAATAACTAAATGTATCTGTAAATTTTTCTATGTGGATCTTTTCTCCCCGGGCCTCTGCTGAAAAAGGGCCTTTTCGGCTCAGTCAGACACCCCTGGTTAACAAATGTAAAATAAAAATAAATAAATAATTATTTTGTAGGGTCTGCGTCATAACATCTTCATATATATGGATCTGTATATGGATTTGGATATATTTAATAGGGTCTGCATCATAACATCTTAATATATATGGATCTGGATATATTTAGTAGGGTCTGAGTCATAACATCTTCATATATATGGATCTGTATATATTTAGTAGGGTCTGCGTCATAACATCTTCATATATATGGATCTGTATATATTTAGTAGGGTCTACGTCATAACATCTTCATATAGATGGAGCTGTATATATTTAGTAGGGTCTGAGTCATAACATATATATTTAGTAGGGTCTGCATCATAACACAAACTCGTAAAGTTGAATCCATATCACCGTAAACTCATAACACTGAAAACATTCTTCACAAGTAATATAGCCTAAAAGCAAGTTTATGCTGGAGTCAAGCCCGTCTTGCACCCCCACCCACCTAACATAGATATACTAACTCCATGATCACATAACCTTGGAGAAAAGAAAAAAACACCACACATATTGAGGCATTGCTTAAGAGCAAATACGACCAACTACAGATCTGGGGTTACAACCTGATGCAGACCATAAACTGTGCTAAACACTTCCCTAATAACTCTTATGATAAGAAGTGACACTATTGCATACATTCTACACACTTACACTTTTCAGTGAAATGGGTTTGACCTTATGGATTTCAGTGTTATCATAGAGACCCATATACTATGTACTTTACAATATCTGAAGTTACACAAAAAGTAAGGTGAAACAAATGTATCATTCTAGCATCCCCTGTCTACTTTCTGCTTAGTTTAATATGATTTAAATTGAAACCACAAACTGTAAGCTACAGCTATCTCAAGACATTTTCTTTTAAATCTTTTGACTTTTTTTTTTCTTTTTTGTCTGAGTAATGGTTTACCTCAACTGTCTCAATCAATGTTTTAAGGCAGATTTTGGTGTAACTCGTATATTTATTTCTGTATTTGGTACAATTCACATATATAAGTTTTTGTTTATTCGGTACAACTTACTTAAATGGGCAGTACTTAAACTCAAATTGTTTTGCAGTCAGCAGTCTCTGTTATGCATAATTTCCACTCTGCTCTTTATCTTTATATAAACCATGTAGAAGTACTCGTATGTGAAGCCATTTGCCGAACTGATAACAAATAAAATATGCCTAGTCAGACTTCAGCAGACCTATAAACAATAGTACATATCAGCATGTGTTTAAACTTTAAGTTTAAAGAACTTTAAAAAAAAATCTACATTCTTGCTGTATTGGAGGAGTCAAAGCATTCTTATTAGTGAGTCCCACACAAAAAAGTCATCAGCTATTTATGCATCTGTTTATTATAGACATCGAGTGGTTAAGGGCTTCTTAAGAGTTACAAAGTGCAAGTGGAAAGCATTAGAATGGAACAAGAAGTAGTTGTCAGAGCTTAACCTTTAGGCCACCCCAGCAGGCCAGAAACATTTTTAAAGTTTCACAGCCCACAAACAAGAACATACTTGAGTCTAGTAAACATAAACCGAACAAAGAGAAGATGCATGTTTAAAAGTGCTTTATATTTTTCCCTAGAAGATAACATGATTATCAGTGTTAATGAAATAAATCTTCACACAAAGTAGATTTTCCTAAGTTCTTTTAAAGTGTATTGTTACATGTTGTAGGTGCATTCTGGTATCTGCTGATCTGAATTTCACAGTGCATTTTGCCACAGTCATTCCTTACTTATATGGGCTTTTTTAAATAAAAAAGCTTTATAAATTTTTCATTTGTTCATGTTTTGTCACTCTTAGTCAGCTGACACCAGTGCCTCTCTTCATCCATCAGGTGTACTGGCATTGTTGACCTCTACCAGACTTGCTTTGAACCAGGTTCAGGGCCAGTGAGAGACTGTGGCTCATGATGCAATGTCATATTAAAGCATTTTTCTGTTTTATGCTTGATTTCTCCTCCTTGCATGTACCTGTTAATGTCCTTGAATGGATAAGCAATGGGAACCTCCCTGTCTCCATGGCAACTCAGCTAATGGTCCCCACTAATTCCCTTTTAGGACAACACACACTTCCTTATGTCATCAGCTTCCCATAGAAATCAGCTGTAAGGTATGCTGAAGTGTGCAGTGCATGCTTATACCCAAGGTATGCTGGAATGTGCACCCTTATCCCCAAAGTGTACTGAGGTGTGCACCCTTATCCCCAAAGTGTACTGAGGTGTGCACCCTTATCCCCAAAGTGTACTGAAGTGTGCAACTTTATCCCCAAGGTGTGCTGAAGTGTGCACCCTTATCCCCAAGGTGTGCTGAAGTGTGCACCCTTATCCCCAAGGTGTGCTGAAGTGTGCGCCCTTATCCCCAAGGTGTGCTGAAGTGTGCGCCCTTATCCCCAAGGTGTGCTGAAGTGCCCTTATCCCCAAGGTGTGCTGAAGTGTGCGCCCTTATCCCCAAGGTGTGCTGAAGTGTGCGCCCTTATCCACAAGGTGTGCTGAAGTGTGCGCCCTTATCCACAAGGTGTGCTGAAGTGTGCTTCCTTATCCATAAGGTACGCTGAAGTGTGCACCCTTATCCCAGGATGGACACACCCATCCTTCCCTGACAACAGGTAACTCAGCTGTTAATAGAACTCTGGTTGCATGTGCTATAATCAGGGCTTTCATAAACTTTTTATTAAAAACGCATCCCAAATAAGTTTAATGTGCCCCTTGGTGATGTCACCTTCCAGATAGGTCCATAAACTTTAATGGACAGATCTGTGCACATGTAAAGTATGCATTCATTAAAGTCTGTGGGCACACCTCATGTTTCCCATCTGCTGATGTCAGTGAAATTAAAACTCAACCATTATTCCTCAGTGGCATGAGCATGAGAAAGTTTAAGATTTAATGTTTCTTTTTGTACCTGAAGTTGAGCCTGAAAACTTTAAGTAATGAGGTAAACGTCCTGGTCAGCCCTTTAGGCACCACATATGATGGTTCAAAAGGTAAGAAATAAAGTGGTGATGATAAACTTTAAAGTAGTAAATGCATTTTCTTTGACTGTATGTTAAGTCAGCAGGTGACACACAAACAGTCTTTATGATTAGGTAGAAATGTTCACATTAGTTCTTGGCAGTAATAGGTATCAGCTTCCATTTCCTAAACCATCAAGGTGATGTAGGTGCCTCTCATAATGAAGGCTGAATGCCAGCTCCTCAGTTTCTTCCTTCACATGTGCTGACTTACTTCAGTCATTGTTTTAGCACATTTGCATTATTGTAGATATTTTCTCTTAGTAGGATAGCCTGCTTTTTCCCATTTTCCTTTCATTTCATTTGTTGTTGTTAACCCATTTTGAGCTAAATGCTTACAGAATGAATCTTCTGTACGAGGTCTCAGAATTCAGATGCACCTAAGCATACGCATGTTAAATAAATAGATTGCATTGCCATAAAAATACATACTTAGGCAAGGTAGATGAGCATTTAGCTCATTTGTTTGCTTAACCAGGCATGTAGCAAAGGTTTCAGATATTTTTGAAGATCATGCTTTAATATAAAAGTACGAGACTGTCTGGTGTGAATGCCGCTTGCCATTTAATGAGCAGAGGTACTAGATGTTGAAAGATTATATTAAAACTTAAATTAAAGCATGATGCATTACTAATTTTGTTCCTTAAATGTAACATGATGCTGTACTGTATTAGCAGAAGCAAAGATGCATCACGTCTGTTTAGCTAGATTAGGATGAATGTATGGGTCTACTTCACAATGTCGAAAGCCGACAATATGGAAGCTGATATTGTCGGCACCACAACATCGAAAGCGCAGAACATCGAGCAGGTAAACGGGGAGATTTCCATTTACCTCAGTGTAGTGCGGTCTCGGAGTTGGAATATTTAAGTAGCAGGAGTGTGGGGGGTGCAGGGGGGCTTTTATTTTTGTTTGTTTTTTTTGTTATAAATGTTATTCAATGTTTTACTACAGTGATCACTAGAGGTCGACCTTTAGTGATTTGATGTAAGATTTCGATAACGTGATATAGACGCAAATGTATTGATGAAAAGTTCATATCGTGTTATACTTCTTCATCAGTTACATACTGTGAAATTCTCCTAATTAATCTAGCAGCAGCAGCATTAGGGCACATTAAAAATACCATCTTTGTTCTGATAAATCAGTCCAATAATTTAGTCTTAAGAAAGTAAAAAAAAAAAAACAGCATGAGGATCATCAGATCTTGAAAGAATGCATGCACACTCTTCAGTATACTTACTTCCTCTTTTGCTATATGGAAGTATCATTATCCAGTACCTATTTTGTCCATCTCAAGGTTGCAGAGTAACTGGAGCCTGTGCTGACAAGCTCTGGACACAGGGTAAAGAATCAGTTCACACATAACACACGAACATGCAGTTATGCACGCATGCACACATATATAGACACACATACACACATGCATGCATGTGCACACATACACATGCATAAACATACACACATGCATGTGCACACATGCAGATATGCACACACATACACAAACATACACACATGCAGATATGCACGCTCCCACACATACACATGCACAAACATGCACATGCAAATATGCACGTGCACACACACACACACACACACACACATGCATATACGCATGTACACACAGAGACATTCACACGCACAAACACAATCAGTTGCACACACAAACACGCACTCGCATATAACTTGGGTAAAAAAGGTGAGGTGTCAGACAGTTCCATTAAGAGTTTGGCTCATTTTTGAACTGCGCCCAGTGGCTTTTGCTTTAAACATCCAGGTTGGAATTCGTAGACAAGCATTGAACACCTGTGCACTAGTAATGTTTGAGGTCATTGCTGCATGAAGTGATGGAGAACTATGTACACTAGTGGCAGGCAGGGCATAGTACCTGCATGCTGAGCTGAAGACTGCACAGTAATGCATAGAGTTTCACCCAGTAGCCATGAGTCTGATTCCCTTAGTCTTCACTTACAATTTCTGCATTTCTATGCAAGTCATTTATCTCTTAGTTCACTCCTTTAAAGAAGCATGCATATATAGTGTACACTTACCTAGTAGAAAAATGGATAAAAAAGTGTCAGCATTTATGCTAAAATATTACTAAACGTGGCCCAAAATTTGCTGGAAACATCCCAGAACTTTGAGTATTTTCATCCTAATACACACACACACACACATATATATATATATATATATATATATATATATATATGGATCTACTTCTATTCTTCAAACAGTGACATAACCGAATTTCATACAGTCGAGACGAAAAACCCAAACTTCAATATAATGAAAGAACGCTACTTTGAAAATGAAAATAATGAAATAACTACTGCGCGTGCCGTGAAAACGCTCCGATTTCATAAATTCAAATCGTGTAGGAAAGACAATGGTTGCTACATTAAAACATTTCATTAAAAGTAAAATATACACTTTTTAATGTTTTTGCAGAGGGGGACCACACCACCTGCACCCCCCTGTTAATTATATTTACCAGTTCCGAGATTGCACTACAGTGGAGAAAAGGGTACATTTTCAATACTCACTGCACTACGATCTCATTGGAAACATTGAAAAGTGTATGTTTTAATTTTAATGAAATGTTTTAATGCACCAGTCGTTGTCTTTCCTGTGTGATCTGAATTGAGGAAGTCGGGTATGAGCAGTAGATATTTCCTAATTTTCATTTCAAAGTAGTGTTCTTTCCTTATATTGGAGTTTCGGTTTTCTCGTCTTGACTATATGAAATTTCATTATGTTACAAGAATAGAAGTAGATCCATATATATATATATATATATATATATATATATATATAAATATATATATATATATATATATATATATATATATATATATAGTTCCCCTTAAAAACATCGAAATTCATATGGTTGAGACCATATCATCAAGTGTTTAGAACATCAATGTTGTCAAGGGGAACAAAAATGTAAGTAAAAAAGGGAAAAAGATAGTGTTTCTGCAGGGCAGCAAGGTGCCCTCCACACTGTGTCTGTGAATGTGCCATCTCTATGATGGCACTGCAGACAGGGTACGGGAAATCTCCCGTTTAGCGCTTCTGCATATAGTGATAAAACAGAGATTTACCCCACTGTAGTGCGATCTTGGAGTTGGTATATTAAAGTAGGGGGGTGTGGGGAGTGCAGGGGTGCTTGGCCCCCTGCATACACTTGTTTTAAAAGTTTTTTTTTTTTTTGGTTTCACTTTAAAGCTTCAATGTTCCGAAATATCGATGATATTGTCTCGACCATATGACATTCGATGTTTTGGAATTTCAATGTTTTCAAGTGGAACCATAAATATATATATATATATATATATATATATATATATATATAGTTAAAAGTCGCACAAGAGTGTGCACATTATGAGATAGAGACACCTCTAAGAAATTGTGTGTCACTTCAGACTTTAGACTCTGCTTTCATAACACAGTTTAATTACATCCCTCTCTGTTATTTTTCCTCATCTGTTTTAGTTGTTTGTTCTTTAATATGTCCACCAAATGTCTGCATGATTTTGTTTTTCTCTTCAAAAAAAGTAATGCATGGAGGGATGTAAAGGTCTGTGCTTCCTTGGTGACACAGTATGGGCCCATGACCTTTTGTCAGCTAAGCTAGGCTAGTTGACTAGGACTTGTACTTCCATTAATTCAGGCACCAAATGAATAAATTTATGCTTCTATGCTGTCAAATTTCATTTCCTGTGCTGTACCTGTAGAATTTGCTTAATTACTTTGTTTAGGGTCACATTGTATCCCTCTCCCCTTATATTTTCAGGGTAGGATCCATGGGTGTCTACAGCATTATTTATTACTTAGGGTTTCCTGTAATTTCCCCTCTCCAAAAGCACACCTTGTTTCAAAACAGTGCATGCTGGCTGCATTGTGTGACAGAGCTTTACAGAGCAGCCAGCTTACCTAACTATTTGAGAGAGATAATGGTACAGTGAAATGTCTCACTGGCTTGTTTCTGAGTGGTACTGGTTCACTGCCTAGTGTCTCTTTAGCATTCCCATCCACTTGGCAAATTATTGATTTTAGTGGTAAGATTTCTAGAGCCAACTTAAGGCTACACCATCAGTTTGAAGGCTGGAAATGTTACTCATGTTACTGTCCCTAACAATCCCTACTTATACGTTTTCAGATTCACACTTGTGGCATATTTCATTTCACTGCAGAATACCTACGTTGTTATTGCAAACTAATAAACAACTTAAAATACAATAATCGCATACAACCTGGTCAAGTGTCAAGACTTCATTCTCTGCCAGAATTTTTTTCCTTCCTGACATGCAATGCTTATGATAACAATAACATACAAAAATGATTTCAGAATGCAGTTTAACCCTGCTTTACATCATTTAATTTGCACTAACATAAACATTAGCATGCATGCAAACATCAGTGCCTCAGACTCTATGATGTGTTCCAGATTTTCTCCCTCTTTCATAGGGAGCTTTTTTTCCCACTGATCTGCTTCAGAGGCAACTGCAGGAGAACTGGGTTTTCACAGCAACTTAAGAGGTGAAACAGCACCATGTGAAATTCAGCAAAGGGATTAAGATTTGGCACAGTTTGCTTCTCTGAAAACTGCTAGGCACTGTCTCCGGAGGGGAGAGCAAGCCAACATCTTGCAGAACTGATCTTTACTGCCTGCAACTTTTTCTAAATATTTCCATGGATACTAGATTCTGGGACCACTACTGGGGCAGGTAGGGATAATTGAAGAACCACATTTTAAAACAGAGTTTCTTTTTCTCCTGCTGAGTGACTTGAACAAGGAAGTTTTTTCTCTGGGAAGCTAGCTACAGCTCCTTAATGTATTCCTCTGGGACATTCTTAAAGGAAGCATATCATTTCACCAACTTATTTACTTATTTGTGTTTTTTTTCCCCAAGAGTAATCATTTGGATTTACGAAGTGTTCTTAAGATAGATATGTGCTGAAAGAATTTAGTTCTCTGTGTCTGAGCACTTAACAGACTGCAGAAAGCTGTCATATTTGGGTTCTTTCAGTTTTCTTCTTCAGTTTGTTTCTGTAAATCCTACTGTTGTATTCGGATGGCCTTATTTTATGCAAAATGCTAACCACTATTTTACTGGTCATGATAAAACAGAGTTTTAACTAATCATTTAAATGTTTTTATAATACAGTTTGATTAAGCTTAAACCAGTTTGAGTCAACATTTTAATTACAGGCATTTATGGTATATTTTCCTGCATTACTATGGAGGATGACCATTTTCTAGTTGGGAAGTGATTTTTCATTTTACTGATACTTGGTTTTCTGATGGTTAACAATAGCACCACAGTTGTCTTGCATTATTTTAGTACCGTAATAGTAAAGATCAGATTGCCTGCTCATATTTAGTTTAAGCAAAGTTACTTTCTGAGTTGCAGTCATTACTAATAGTTGTGATTCAGAGCTGTTTATTAAGTACACAAATGCTCACTAAATTGTACAATTTCTTTGTATATTTAAACTACTACACAAGGGTCTATATAATGTTACTGGTGATTTAGAAATAAAACATTGCACATTTTGCTGAAAGGTACATCATTGATGATGGTCTACAAATGTCATTAGATTTCACACTCTTCTGTTATATGCAGGATATTTACCTAAACGGAATCTGTATTAGGCATGTCATCATAACATAAAATTGCAGTAATTTTAATACAGTGCATTTTACTGGGTATGCATTTTCCATTCTCTTTTTGTGATGCAGTACTGCCTGCTTGTAAACCATTTTAAATTTTGTAGAAGTACCCCAGAGCTACTGATTAAGGATTTATAATTAAGTGTGTGTGTGTGTGTGTGTGTGTGTGTGTGTGTGTGTTTACCGGTATATCCCTTTGATGCAAAACACTGGGCAGTTTTGGGAGTCCTAAATGTATATGCAGAAAAAAGAGCTCTGAAATTCTGTTAAGGTTGCTTTACAGGTTTAGACACCCAAGGACATGCCTGGTTCATCATAGGAATGCAAGTGTAACTTGAAGTGTTAGAAAAGTAGTTTATTTCCTGCCTTATTCAGGTAATCCCTTGTCCTTAATCTCCTTCCGCACTCACTTGCAAAGACAAATCCAAGTTGCTTACTTAGATAAACTACATCCCAGAATGCAGCTCTTTGATATCAATTTCTAAGAAGTTACTTAGTATCACCAGCTCTGTAACCACATGGAAAAACTGATTGAAATGTTGGTTGTGTCATTTTATCTCTGACAAAATAAATGTAGACATGAGACTTGATGTACTTTTCTGTTTATGTTCTTGTTAGCAGAATATTATTTGGGGGTCATTTCAGTAAGAGGGACATTCACCACACTTTTGTTTTTACTTTAATAGTAAAATATACTCAAACAACACTGAGCCCACAAGACTTTCTCAGCCTTTCTCTGATTATGAAATAATCAAATATGTAATGCAATTGAAAACAGGTAACATTTTTAGCAATAACTGATAATACTGACTGATGCATGGTGAGTAAGATAGCCTAGTTGTCCACTGCATTAGAGCCATAACACATGTGGCAAGATCCCTTCCCTAAGCATACTCATTTTTTATGGACAAGTACAGTTTTAAGAAACTAGCTCCCAAGACATATTTTTGTATCTGCTTGGGATTCAAAATGCATTACATGTTCTGTACCCATGTAAATTGTTATGACATTATATTTGCCTTTGGTGGACTTGCTTACTGTGAATTACAGTAATACATAACAATTTGCATTATATTTAATTAGTATTTTGCTTTTTGTGTAATTAAAAAAAAGTCTTGTGTGGCTTATATGTATCTTATGTTCATGCTGGTCTTATGCCTTACTCTTCTTTTGTTAATGTTTTTTTTTTATTTGTTTCTAAAACAATAGATAAACCAATCAATTGTAAAGCAAACAAGTAACTATTTACATAGGTCCACAGCTGATCAGTACATCAAAGTTATACATATTAACAACAATAAATATTTTTCAAGCAAGTCTTTAAGTTTAAGCCAGTATTTATATGAATTTGTAATTTTAGAAGTTCTCATGTTTATAGCATGCAATTCACTACTGCAAACAATTTTTGCCATCTGCCTTACTTTTCTGAAGGGCATATGATGAATGAAATGCTTATAAGTACTTTAAGCAAAAATGTGTTGACTATTGTTTTGCTGTTTGCTCATTTTATTGTGGAGCTTTATGTGCCTGTGCCGAAAAGTTCTACCCAGTCACACCATATCTGTAAACAAATGCAATAAACATATTAATAAGCTAGATACAGTGTATGATGCTGGGACTGGTATTCTGAATCTAGCACTGAAAACTTAGGCTTCAGAATGAACCAAGGGCCAGGGCTAATTGCGTAGGAAAGACTGAATACCCAGACAGCATCTCTCCCTTCCTTTGGGGTAAGATTGTGCTGAATTACTGTACTTATACCTGTAAATGTGAGTTGAAGGACCACCGTGTAGACATCAATAAGACAGGAAGCTGTTTCTTCACTACATTGTCCTTGTCTCATAAAGTAATTGGACATTTCCTCCTGGGGGTTATAAAGTGAGCGGCTGAGGTGACCTCCTCAGCTGCATGGAACTTGTACCAATTTATAGAATATTCCTAAAGTGTATCAAAGACCATATCACTATGAAGAAGACTTGATCACCCCAAGACTTTTGACAGTGTACAGCCTCATTGCATTAAGGATTCAACCCAACAAAGACAGTATAAAAGAGAACTGACTGGGGCCTTCAGTAAACAGCACATGTGCTTAGGAAAAGTCACATCCTATATAAGTACAGTAAGAAATGTCTGAGCAGATCCTAGATAAGCGCAGTAAGAAAAGTCTGAGCAGATCCTAGGTAAGAGCAGTAAAGGAAAAAAGTATATTGCAGGTCATGATAGTTTAGTCAGTGACATTCCTTGACGATATGGTAAACTGCTTTTTATGTTTGTTTAGCACCTTCCTTGGTGTTTACTAATCTGGAAATAGACAGCTTTGGTCTCTATATGTTAACTAAAGCTACTTTTTATAATAATTCTATACATAGCCCTACTTTTGTTTTATTGAGAATTCTTGCATGCAGAAGACCAGTTTGCTGTGTTCAAACGAAAAAACAAAGCTGAGGTATGGCTCCAGTCTCTCCAAGTAATTTTCTTGCAAAAACACAAGTGCTTTCACCAACAGGCTTCTTCAGGTTTATAAAACAAGGTACAGACACACCTGCTTTTATACCAGCAATCATTGCATCACACAATTTAAAATGAATTCTGTTAAAGAAATAAAGCAGCAGTTAAATGAGCTATAACAGAAACAATTTACATAAAAATATCAGTGTGAAACACCAAATACTATGTTAAAAATAAAACATAATATGTGTATATATATATATATATATATATATATATAAAACAGATATACAAATGAAAATAAAAATGAATAGAAAATAAAAATATATGTGTAAGTCACCACCCCTCAAGTTAACATGACTTTTACCTAGTACCCTAATTGTAAATATGTGTTGTGCATCTGTCTCCTTAACATGTTTCGCTAGGGCATTGAACATACTGCCCTTTTTATGTGGTATATGTGCTCTCTTATCCTATCCCTCAGTAGTCTGTCAGTCTTGCCGACATAAAATTTAAAACAGGTCTGGCAAGTTGCTAGGTAAACCACATGAGATGAACCACAATTAGCACTGGTTCTAAAGGTATACATTTCTCCAGTGTCTGGATGTTGAAAGATCAATAAACTTACAAAACTGACATTTAGTACAAGATATTGCTGTTGGGACTGTTTTTTACTTTTACAGTTTGCTGTGTTATTCACGTCCTTTTTTCTGTCTTTATGCCCACATATCCTTGCCTTTTTTCAGACAGGATGAAAGTAAACTAATTTCAGGATCTTAAGGTAGTTGTCCATTGGGTTGCATAGGTTTGTGGTCACTTGCTTTACCCAGCTGTTTTATGATTTATGCTCTGCTGATGTGTGAGGCATAAAATGAACATCTTTTACACCTCGTCTAACATTTTATTTAATGAAAGCAAAGTTTAAACTACACGTAATACCACAATAATTAATTGTTATTGAAGATAATTGGCTTGTAACTTTCTGTGTTAATACCGAATTACTTAAGCGTATGGAGACAATTTTGCCATATTTTCTCATTTGTTTCATAATGCTTGCAAAGTTTAAAATTAAAAACAAAGCTGTGATTAGATGAGATACATTTCTGTTTCATAGTCACTTGGGAAAATGATTAATTCTTAAAAAGTTGGGGAGAAACAGTACTCATAGTTGCTTTGGAAAAACTGCACGCAGATGTTGGAAACTCTATAGAATGTCATGCTTGTTTGCTGGCTGCTGGAGAATTTTTTTCCCAATACAAGACAGTGTACAAGGAACACAGCATCTGTACCAGGCAGAAGAGAGCAGAAATGATGAATACTCTCTTTATTAAGGCCATGTCTAGTCAGGGTGCAGTGTGGCTTTCTCAAATGTTCCATTTAACATTAGTGAGCCTGACTACAGGATGCTTAGGCACTTGCAGAATTGTATGACAAAGCTGCATTATTAGCATCCTTTTTGTACAGACATGGGAGCATAGAAATGTTAGACAGAAAACGTCTGTAATTGATTTTGTTCCCTAACACAACATCAACTGAAGCACTCAGCACAATATAAAAGTAGACATAAAAATGATGTGTATAAGATAGCAGGTTAGTTGTTCAGTCTTTGCCTTCATATTACAGACTCTGCGTACTGTTTCCTGACGTATGGGTAATGGGAGTTTTGAAAAAGCAACCACTGGTAGGGGAGACAACTTAAAGACTAGTATTAAATGATACACCTTCCCTTCAGGCAGTATCCAGCAAATGATTTCTCAGCACGGAATAGCCTGTTAAAACCTAAATTAGTCATTGGTGATCCACTTTCACTTCTTTAGGGAGCTTGTTCCATACATTTATTATATTTTTTGAGTAAGACAATTTCACCTAGCTACACCCTGAATTATCCATTTTAGTAGAAATTATTGCTGTTTCCTTCTTCATTAAAGAAATTGGAAGAGGTTAATGTTCAGTTACATCAAGGCTTAGAAATATAAGAGTATTGTTAAGTACTACCTTAAATTTGCAGACAAATTTTGTTGCTGTTGTCTGTTGATTTGCTTTACTTGCTGTGATACCCTTTATGTAATGTGACATGAGTCATTTAACATTAAACATTAGTGAGCCTGACTACAGGATGCTTAGGCACTTGCAGAATTGTATGACAAAGCTGCATTATTAGCATCCTTTTTGTCCAGACATGGGAGCATAGAAATGTTAGACAGAAAACGTCTGTAATTGATTTTGTTCCCTAACACGACATCAACTGAAGCACTCAGCACAATATAAAAGTAGACATAAAAATGATGTGTATAAGATAGCAGGTTAGTTATTCAGTCTTTGCCTTCATATTACAGACTCTGCGTACTGTTTCCTGACGTATGGGTAATGGGGGAGTTTTGAAAAAGCAACCACTGGTAGGGGAAACAACTTAAAGACTAGTATTAAATGATACACCTTCCCTTCAGGCAGTATCCAGCAAATGATTTCTCAGCACGGAATAGCCTGTTAAAACCTAAATTAGTCATTGGTGATCCACTTTCACTTCTTTAGGGAGCTTGTTCCATACATTTATTATATTTTTTGAGTAAGACAATTTCACCTAGCTACACCCTGAATTATCCATTTTAGTAGAAATTATTGCTGTTTCCTTCTTCATTAAAGAAATTGGAAGAGGTTAATGTTCAGTTACATCAAGGCTTAGAAATATAAGAGTATTGTTAAGTACTACCTTAAATTTGCAGACAAATTTTGTTGCTGTTGTCTGTTGATTTGCTTTACTTGCTGTGATACCCTTTATGTAATGTGACATGATGTTACTCTCATGAAGAATCACAGGTGCGTGTTATAATAGAACAGTGAATCATGCAGTCTGGCACTTTCTTCATGACTGATGTTACACATCTGTCATGCCATCTTCAGCTTCCCATCATTGTTGCCAGTACAGTTACCTCTGTGGTCATTTACTGATTTTATAGCTGCAGCATTAGTGCCCTGACATGAAAATCTAGAATGAAATTAAAACTGTTTGCATTCAAATATAGCACATTTTTAAGGTGCTAAATTGCATGTTTGCTTGTATGTGTGTGTGTTTGTGTGCGCGTGTGTTTGTGTGTGTGTGTGTGTCTGTGTGTGTGTGTGTGTGTCTGTGTGTGTGTGTTTGTGTGTGCACACACGCACTTTCTTTCCTTGACTGCCTTCTTTTCTTTCCCAGGAGTTCTCTCTTTGTCATTATGGATGAATGGTATGTTTAGGCAAAAAAAGTGAGTACATTAACCATTCTCGAGAACACCAGTAAAACTTGGCAAAATGTGGATTTTTTTTTTTTTATTATTTAAAAATTCTGTCATGGTTCAAGGCAGTTAGGTGCAGACTTCTTAACTGTATTAAGTCAAAGGTCTTGCCTTTGTGTCAGATCTCTCTGAAAACATCAGACAGGCAGAGAAAATTAGTTGTTTAGTGTAAGACTTTTTCCTTCGTCTTTTCCCGGTTAGGGGTCACCACAGCGGATCACCTGTCCGCTCATGATTGGTAGTGGAGTTTTACAGGGTCGAGTTGCCAGCCCAGTGCCCAACCTTCCACAGAAGGCACACACATGCACGCAGTCACACTTAGGGCCAATTTAGAGTGTCCAATCCACCTAGAGCATGTCTTTGGGATGTGGGAGGAAACTGGAGCACCCGGAGGAAACCCACACGACCACAGGGAGGGCACGCAGACTCTGCGCAGAAGGCACCCCAGCCAAAGATGAAACTGGAGAACTTCTTGTTGTGAGGCGGCAATGCTAACCGCTGCACCACTATGGCCGCCCGTACTCTGAACACTATGTAATACCAAAAAATATCTTAATCAGCTGTAAGATTAATAAAATGTACATGCAGAGCTTTTCTGTCCGAGTAGCCACTGAAAATGGAACACAACCCAGATGGATATCCTGGTAAAAAAACATAAATGATGAAGTGATAGTAACAATTTAAAGGTTGCCCAGTGGGTGTGTAATATCTGGTAACCATTTGATGTTTAGACTCAATTGTGCAAGTCCTGCAGGACTGAGGATGAATGACTGAAAATGTAGATTTACATGCAGCACAGAATCATACAGTCATTGAAAATGCAAGGCAATTTGCCACTGGTTTTGTCCCTGAAGTATATCACATGACCATTGTGATGCCACTTCACAAAAGCAGACCCACCACTGACCTCCAAAACCACAAACCCTTTACCTTGACTACTTTCATCTGAAAATCCATGGAACATATCATAACTGACGTAATTAGCAATGTGTTTTGTATACAACAACCAAGAGGATTTGTGTAGTCTACCCAGCAGAGATATTATTTTAGTCATAAATTTAGAAATATGAAAAGTAACAACTGTTGTAGTATTTTTTTAGTTTATAAGGAGGGTCTAAAGTTCAACAAGGCAAAACAAAAGTCTGTATTGCTCAGGGAAAAGTAACTGAAAAGGTTGATTGTAGCTGTCTATTTTTTTTCTTGAGGAAAGAGTGTGCTTTAGTTATGGATAGCAGAGAAATGAGGTACTGTTTTTATCTCCATGTCCAAGATTCAAAATAACCATTTATCATGTTACAGGGCCAGGAGTCAGAAGGCATATTAAGCAATTTACAGCAAAAGTTATGTTTTACCTCCTCCCCCAAGAACAAGCAAGGCATAGTACAAGAACCCCCATGAGGACTGGTAACTGCATGTAGTAAAGCATGTGAACTTGTTTTTTCCGCACATGGTATTACTCGGATACACTGGCTAAAGAAAAAAGTGCAAATGCTGCATTTTTAGCCTGTTAAAGAGACTGAGTGCTGCATTAGAAAACTTACTTTAATGTTTATACACATACATAGCCTCAGAAGCTCTGTGTGACAGAGGATGGTAAAGACTTTACTTTTTTTTTTTGGTAATAGGTTCATAGGTTGGTACTAGGCTATCGGCCCTAGGGCCTATACAAGTCTAGCCATAACAATTCCCTGGTATAAATAGTTTCTGAAACCCAGGCAAGATCCATGCAATCAAAACAGGAAACCCATTTTATGGTGGTTTATGTGCACTAGAGTTACGGTTTGACAAAGTTGATGAGTTTGGAGTATATAACTTATTGAGATTTATATTTATTTTAAATTCATACTATTTGCCCTTAGTCAAGTTTGAACTGCCCTTTCCATGCTGGGTGACAGCAGCGTAAGGATAAAGGACTATAATTTAACAAACATTTTGTTTTTCCTTTTCCTTGCCTGTAATTCTTGCCCATTTCTGTATAATGAGCTGACAGGCCAGTTGCAACCTTCTTTTTTCTACAGAGTATTATTGCAGGTTAGTGTTACATTTCACGGGTTCATTATCTGATGTATAACTTTGTGTGTGTATTTCTGCATTTGTATATACATTTCCAAAGAGGATCTGTTTAATCATTGTATTTAAATAGCAGTAGATGGAAACAAGTCCACATCTATTGATAGTAATCCATTACCTGCATTCCAAAAATATTCCTTTCTGAAGGCTTTTAGTTTTGTGATTGTCCTGTTCCAACAATGTTACAGCCATTTTGTGGTGCATTTGTTTTACTGTTATTCCATTTTATTTAATCATTATTGACTGGTTTAGCCCAACTAGGCTTGTGTCCTCTTTTCAGGGGAGACCATGGTAGTATTAATGTTGCCTAGGGGACATTTATTTGAAATGTGGTGATTTTGAGTTGATATTACCATCAGTACTACTAGTATGTGATTTGTAACTACACACAAAACCATACTGTCAGGTGTCCAGATCACCATTCTAAATACACAAGAGTCGGTTGTTGAAGTGTGGCATGCAGTGTTCTGAAAGTGATAATGCTGTGTATTCTGCAGATTAGGCAGTAAACGGGGCATTTACAAATCTATTGATACCTGGAAGTTGTATCTGGTTCTTTAAAGCATGCATGAAAGTCTATACAGCTATTGTGTTTGTGTGTGTATGTTGGGGTGGTGCACACACAGGACAAAATTCATAGTGATGTAGTGCTTACATAGCAGAGCAGCACTGCACAGGAACATAAGGAATCAATGAATCTCTGAACTGTGAAAGGCAGCACTTATTTACAGCGGGCTGCAATTCAGGGTACATATATGAGCAGTACAGTATCTCAGCCAAGTGAACTGATGCACAGACGTACATGTGGCAGTGTGGTCATACAGCACACTGTGTGATCTAATAAAACCCAAAAACTGAATTTACTGACTGATACATCTCAGATATAAAGCTGTGCATATATTAGCAAAGCTGTGCTTGTTAGCTCATCCCTTGGCAGGATGGCACAAAGTGCTACAGAAATCTATAACCAACCAGTGTGGTAACCACAAATGTGGGCACTTGTCAGATATGTAAAAGGGAGGAATTGGGGAAAAACTGAAAGCAGCATATAAGAAATGGAGAATGGTGGGGTAAGGCAAGGTTTATATAGGGAGAAGGGAAAAGAAGGCTGGGTCAAAGGATCAATGCCATCCATAGACCATTATGCATACTGCCGTTAAATCTGGTGTGCATAAAGCCTTTTACTAAAGGTATATAAAAACATCTTTATAAGCCTTAAATTAGTTGTGAGAAATAAGTTATCTGACATGTCCATCTTAAGCTTATAATAATCCTAGGAGTCCTCCTTAAAACATGTCATTGAGGTATTTAAGCAAACATTCTGATTTAATCCCCTTTCACTTTATGTAACATCCAGGGCTTCTTGCATTAAATGAGAGGTCATACTTCCTTGTATCACCTGCATTCTTTACAGAATCTTCAATTTTCTGTCCCTTGTGTTCTTCTACAACATTTATTACTAAAAGCGTTAAGATTTCTCCTTCATACAGACCCTGCCTCTGAAAGTATGAAATCTTTTTAGTCCTACGTAAACTGCAATGAAGTACAGAACAGATGAAATTTCTGTAACCTTTCTCATGATACATGACCTGCAGTCTTGTGAAGAACAGGTAATGGATTGCTTCAATCGCTTTCATTAAAGTTGTGGCAGTCTTATCATAAATTAGTGTGCCAGTCAACCACAGCCAATAAGGCAAAACAACGTACCCAACACACTAGTCATAGGTGACTCTATAGTCAGGCACACTGATGTCTACTCACCAGGTTAAACAAGGAGAAGGTTACTGTCAGCTGCCTGTCGGGTGCCAAGATCTGCCACATAACCCACGCACTCAGGTCACTCCACAACAAGTACAAATATGACTCTGTCATTATCCATGTTGGTGTGAATGACCTGAGACGTACCTCCCTGGACTACATGAAAAAAGACATGGAAGAGCTCTCCGATCTTGTAGCCCAGGCAGGTATGACCCTAGCCCTGAGTAGCATTCTGCCATCGCCCAGAATGATACCGCAGTACAAGGACAAAATGTTTGAATTCAACAATTGGCTAAGCTTCTGGTGTCATTCTAAGGGGATCCAGTATCTGTCTGCTTGGGATGACATGGTCGACATACCACGATGCTTTGCCACAGATGGCCTGCACCTGTCTCCCCTGGGATTCTGGATACTGGCTAAGACTCTTGCTGCCCCTATAATGCCTTTTTAGGCAAGGTTCAAATGACAAATTCACAACCATAGAAGGAACAGGCAAGCAAAAACTGACGGTAATGCTACTCAATGCTAGAAGTCTAAATCTCAAAATGCACTCACTCGAGGCACTCCTTAAAATGGAGAACATCGATATCTGTGCAGTGACTGAGACATGGTTCAATGCTCCAGGGAGCAACCCTGCACTACCAGGCTATAACTGATACCAGACCTTTATTCCATGTAACCTGGACCGAAACACCAAAGGTGGAGGTGCATCCATATTCTTTAATGATATCCACACCTCCAGGCTAGTTGCTCAGCATTATGCATCTGAGGTTATCCAAGTGCAACTAACTCTGGGCAAAACTGCAATCCAAACTGTAGCTTGCTACAGATCCCCCACCATGCCCCAGGATTCCCACTCCTCTTTTCTTGATGTACTGGAAAATATTAGGGTTCAGCCAAACACCCTAATAATGGGCGACTTCAACTACCCCACCATTAACTGGGAAAACTGCTCGTGTACCAACTTCTTTCTGGAATTCATAAACTCCAATGCCCTGGATCAACTTATCCACACCCCCACCAGGGGCAACAGTATCCTGGACCTAGTCATTACCAACATGAGTGACTGGTGTTCCACACCTGAAGTCAACTCTTGGTTGGTCCGATCCGACCATAAATTAATCACCCTCATTATCCACATCCCACCCCCACCCCCCATTAAGGAAACCACTGTAAAAAATTTTCTCCAAAGCCAACTTCATGCTTCTTAAGACAGAAGTGGTGAACTTCATGACACCAATGCAGATGGACAATACAGTTACGACTGCTGAATCCTACACAAGTGCACTGTATAAGCACTTACACGAGTGTATGGATCCAGTCCCAAACAGAACCAAGACGCTATCCTCCAAAAAAAGGAAGCCAATCTGGTGGTCCCCTGCCATAAACAAACTCTACAACAGAAGGAAGAAACTGTTGCAAAAGAGAGTAAAATCCTATGAGTAGAGGAGCTCCCTGGTCAGCCTCAGTAAGAAGCTGAGATCCCTTATAAGATCCTCCAAAGCTAGCTACAAAAACAAAATCACCACTAATTCTAAGGACAACCACACAGCATTCTATAGCTATGTCAAGAATCTCGATGGCAACACCCAGATCTGCTCTGAGTTACAGCACAAAGGCACGAAGATTACAGAACCAACTGATATTGCCAACATCCTGGCAGATAGGTTCAGTGGTAACTTTACCCCACCCCCACCCCCTAAAGGGCCCATATCTATACAGGAAGGATGCAGAGTCCCTGTAATCACAACTACGCAGGTAAAAGCTGCACTCTCTAAAGCCAAAAACAAAGCATCCATGGGACCGGACAACATCCCAGGCTGCGTTTTACACAGCAATAGTTATCCCACTCCACAAAGGGGGGAGCCACCACTGATCCCGGGAACTATTTACCTATTAGCCTGACGAGCCTGTTCTGCAAGGCCATAGAACGTATCATCGTGGAACTCATTAACAAAGACATTGGTAACCTCCAGACTCTGGATCCCACCCAGTTCAGGTTTGTGAAACGCAGATCATGCATCCTGAACCTGATCGACTTCTTTGAGGCAGTCACCAAAGCCGTAGATGAGGGTAAGGTGGTTCACACAGCCTATCTTGACCTTGCCAAGGCTTTCGACACCATCCCCCATTCTGGAATTATAGCTAAACTCACTAAACTAGGTATAAATCCCTATGTCACAAGATGGGTTGCCAACTGGCTCACTGACAGAACCCATACTGTAAATGTTGCAGACTCCAAATCTGACCTCAAAGCTGTGACAACTGGAGTACCACAGGGTTCCGTCCTGGGAACTCTCCTGTTTGGTATCTACTTCTCTGAAGCACAGGCTAACACAGAAGGCCTCTGGCTAACGAAGTTTGCAGATGACTGCAAACTAGGAGCCATAGTCCAGTCCCCAAATGATGTGAACATCCTACAGAAGGGCCTTGCTGAGACAGATGCCTGGTGTCAGAGCCATGGCCTCAAGCTCAGTGCCAAAAAGTGCAGTGTCATCCCCTTTGGTAAAAACTCTGTACCTATGGACTACCACATAGGCAGCAATCTAACACCGAATGCGTGATAAGAGACCGTGGGACCCAGGTGGACAGTAGTATCTCCTTTGATAGTCACATCGCCACAGTAGTCAGGAAGGCCTTCTACATGGCACACCTCATCATAAAAGGGTTCTCATCCAGGAAAAACGAGGTCATTGTTCCTCTCTACTCGACACTCATTAGACCCATTATAGAGTACAACGCCCCATTTGGAATGTACCTCACAAGACATCTGCAACAGCTGGAAAGGCCACAGAAGTACCTCACAAAGAGGATTACTGGCCTCAAACAAATGCCCTACACTGACTGTCTCAAAAAACTCCAGCTTTACTCTGTAGCATATCGCCTACTCCGAGGTGATCTCTGGCTAACATATAAAGCTATATCAAACCCAGAGCTGTTGGACATGCTACACCTAAAGACATCCCAATCCCTCCGAGCTACACGCACTAGGGACCTAAACCTTGTCACCACAATAAACAGGACATGCTGGAGGGATAGATTTCTGTCCCAGAGACTTCCCATACTCTGGAACAAGCTACCCATCTATGTCAAGCAAAGTTCTTCATTAGCACTCATCAAGAAAAATCTTGATGAGTGGATGGGAAATAGGAAATACACCCTGGGGATCACTTCTGTGTCTCTGCTCGACAGTGGCACAGGAAAATAACTTTCTTGGGTGGCGTAAGCCAGGCAACCTTGTTGGTTAGGCTTACGTAGGCCCTTGGGCCTATAGCCTAGTACCTACCTATGAACCTATAATAGTGAAAAAATATAAGTGCATTGTGTTTTCTTCTAGTCAGCTGTATTAGGTACTAACAAGTTCAGTAGCTTTTTCCATTTTTCTCATATCTGTGAATGTAACAAAAAAATCACTTTATGTACATAGGTTCACAGATAAGTGCTGAGATAGCTGCCCTTTCAGGCCATTTTAAGCCTAGCCATTTTCCCATTTTCTGCTCAAATTAACCAAATCTGTTTTGTTAGAGACTGGCCTTACCCATCCCATGGTTGATAATTATATATTACATCTAATGAGAATAACTGGGATCATACCATAAATAATTTGAGGGGATCCTTGCATGGGATAAAGCATTTAGGAGCTGCCTGTGTCCATTGGTAGTACAGGGGGCAGTCCTGGGGTAAACTTTCTGTTTCCCATCCAAAGATCCAAGTTTCACTTGAATATGGACTAGGATGAACTTTGTTTTATGTGGATGGAGAGTCTGTTCCAGAGCAGCAGTATCCCCTATAAGGTATACCTGTCCTTTCAAACTGTTCTTTTAATGTTGCAGAAGAGGTTTAGATCCCTAGATCTAGTATTTCTGATCCCATTTGGCTTGCTAATATGCAGTAAATACAGCAGTATTGGGTCAGAGGTGCTTTGTATGCCAGACACAGGTCACCTCTTAGCACTCTGTAAGATATTAAGAATAGTGACAAGGCTTTGAGTCAGCCCACGAAGGACACATTGTTTAGACCTTGTGTTCTTTTAGTAAGGTATCTCTGTGGGCATTCCATTTGTTGCATGTGCCTGGACAGATACATGCCAAAGGAGACCTTATACTGAATGATTAGCCTAACGAGGGCTAAGTAAAGGGGGGCAATAACATCTCTGGATCTAGACACAATTCCTCTGTTTATAAGTTGTACAATATAGAAGGACTTTCTTGCAACAATGGACACATGTTGGTTAAAAACTAGGTCATTGTTCACATAAGTTCCCAAATCCTAACATCTGGGTAAATTCTTAGGGATTTACTGCCAGTGTGGTAGTTCCATGGGGTAGATGGCATCTTTTATGTTAATACTTTAATTCAGGATGGGACATGCTTGAACGACTCAAGTAAACTAGTCTGGCCATCTCATTTCTGTTTGCTCTTAATGCCTTTCTGAAACTCAGAAGTTATTTTTGTTAGTTGCTATGTACATTTTTTTTCACACAGTTCTGGAGTCTGGTTAAGCTTTAATAAAGGCCAAGAAAATTTACACATTGTTGTAACCACCAGCTGTTTAGTTTCTTGGGTGATTACTTGTCGTAGCTGTTATAAGGCTATTTCATTCATTGTCTTAAACCCCCTTTAATCCAGTTGGGGTTATACTTAAACTGTAATAATTCTGTCAAATCTAATCATCAAATATGGTATTGAATACAATAATGGATGAAAGCGTGTCCAATTTATCTTCATTATTAATCATAGTAGGCAAATCACTAACTGAGGAGGCAGGTGTAGCTCTGGGCACAGAAAGACTTGCATGTATTTCACACATTGTTTGAAAGGATTGACAGTTGTGAGAAATGAAGCATTTTAAGCTTCAGTTTTAGTTTCTTGATTGACGCAACATTGTTGACAGATGCTTGAAAAATGATGAGACTAGAAAAGGGAATGGATTTTAATAATTTCAATGTTATTGATTTCACTGGAACTCTTACATTTAGGAGATCAAATTTGCTAAAACTTTACCTTTTTTTGTAAGTGTTATTCATAGTCCCATCATTTTTCCAGCTTTTTATAGTCTGATATTATGCAAGTGGATGTAACTGGCTGAGAGGTCATGGAGAAATAACTTTAAGATGTGCTGAAAGATTAAAGAGAGTATACGCCTAAATCAAAACAGAGAAGAATAAATGACAAAGAAGTTTTCTATTCATCAGGCAAAGTAGGGAAAGCCTTGGGGTAACCTCTAAAGCTATTTCCAGAGAGCAAAATCAAGCAGATGGTATTCTTATCCATAATTTTAAAAAGATATTGAGTCCTAATGATAGAAATTGACCTTTTTTTTATGATTTTATTGGAAGATAATGCTTTGTCCTATGAGTGGTGAATGTCAAGGGGTCGGTCTTTTTCCAAATATGATTTTGCATCAGGTAAATGGCATGAAATCTTTAAAAACATCACTGAATATATAGAGCACAGCAAGGCAGCAAGTGCCTGTTGTAACACAAGGACTGAGTGGTGATGATGATGCTATATGATTGAGTTAATAATGTACCTGCCTAAATTACTTGACTAAACAAGGCAGTGTTGTTAGATCTACCGTTTGAGTGATGGGTACAGCTAGGCAGAGAAAATTAAAAGGAGTGGTACAGAATAGTTGAAAGTGTTGCAGTTAGATTTGATGCACTTAAGTGTCGAGTAGTACACCTGGGAAGCAAAAATGTAAGAAAGCAGTGCATAATGCGATGGAAGGTAGTACTAACAAAAACTTGAAGAGGATTTTAGGGCAGGCCGTCTCAGATAACTTTAAAATGGTTGAGCAATGAATACAGGCATCAAGAACTAACACACTAAGGAGGATGTGGTCTGCATGTGGTGAGATGGTCATCATAGTAAAGGCAGCATTATCTTTTTGTACAGTATATGAGCTCTCACCTTCAAGACATTGGAAAACCCTTTCTCTGCAAATATATTACAGCAAAGTCAGCCCAGAAAAAGACAAGTAATTTATGAGGAGAATGTAAAAGCTGTGTTTATAGGTTCATATCTGTTTACTAGGCTAACAACCACATGGGCCTTTTTAAGCCTAGCCATGCATCCCAAATCTCTGACAAGTTCTGATACCCTTGATAAGTGTAAGCATGGGCCTGGGAGATGAACTATTTACAGGTTACCTGCATCCATTAGAGACATAGATGCCAAACTAGGGATGAATTTCTGGTTTCCCATCCAGTTGTCCAAGTTGCACTTGTATTGGATTAGGGAGGAACTATGCTTCACACGGATGTGAAGCATGTTCCAGAGATGGGGTAGTCTCCTGGACACATACCAATCTCTCCAACAGGTCCCATTTATATCACAGGCAAGGTTTAAGTCTTTAGCATGGGTAAGGTGCTGTTTGTTCTGTGGTTATGCAGAAGGTCCATCAGAGTAGGGTCTGCCAGGCATAGTTTTCCCCTCAATAGCCTGAAGGAGACAGAGTACAGGGATATGGGCTTGAGGCAGTCTGCATAGGACATTTTACTTATGCCCTGTATTCTTTTAGTAAGAAACCTCTGTGGACATTCCAGTTGTTGGATATGCCTGGTTAGTTACATACCAAAGGGGACGTTATACTCAATGATAGGTCTGATGAATGCCGAATACAGTGGAACAATAACTTCCTTGGACTTAGATGCCATACCTTTGTTTATAAGTTGCGCAATATAGAATGATTTCCTCACCACTGTAGACACATGATGGTCAAAGGATAGATTACTATGTATGTGTCCCTAAGTCCCTGACTATTGGGTCAGCTGTAAGGGGTGTGTTGTCAATATTATAGTTACCAAGGGTGGATGACTTTGCAAATTATACTATTATGCATTTCTTGACATTTAGTTGTAGTCCATGGCTCTGACACCAGTTGTTTCTGTGCCAGCCTCTCCTGGAGAACATTTGTGTCTGTGTGAGATTCAATGACAGCTCCTAATTTGCAGTTATCTTCAGATTTAGTCAGCCAGAGACCACTGACATTGGCCTTGACTTCTGAGAAGTATATGCCAAAAAGGAGCAGTCCAAGGACTGATCCCTGAGGGACTCCACTTGTGACTGGGCTCTTAGTAGAGGTGGACTCCCCAATTCTAACTTCATGGATCCTGTCTGTGAGCCAGTTGGCTGTCTACTGGGTGACGTACAGGTTTGTACCTAACCTCTTGAGTTTGTCGACAATGCCCAAGTGGGATATTGTGTCAAATTGCTTGGCCCGGTCAAGGTAAGCAATGTGAACAGTTTTATTCTCATGCATTGCTTTGGTGACCACCTTAAAGCAGTTCACCAAGGTTGAGTAAGCATGATCTGCCCTTGAAGAAACCAAACTGAGTTTGGTCCAGTGTCTGGAGGTTTACTATGTCTCTATTGATCATCTCCATGATCTTCATGGCTTTACATATAAGACTAGTGAGACTTATGGGTCTGTAGTTTCCATGGTCTGTAGATGAACTACCTTTGTGCAGAGGGATGACTGTTACCTTTCTCCATAAATGAGGCATGAAGCCTGTTTGGAGGCTACAGTTAAGTAGTAATTCCAGAGGCCGTGATAAGTCATGTTTCATGCTATTTAGAAGGCATCCTGCTATATTGTCTGGGCTCATTGATGCAGTGTTCTTGGTCTTAGAGAGAGCATTACGGGCCTGTTCCCTGGTGGTGGTAGGGGGAGCTATGTGTGATGATATTTCCTGAGGGGGAGAGAGGGTTAAAGTTGGAGCTGAATTTATCAGCCAGGAGGTTTGCTATGACTTGTGGCTTAGTATAGGAGTCATCATGCAACAATGAGAGGAATTTTGTACTACTCATAGTCCAGCAATTCACTGTCCTTTAGAAGAAAAAAAGTGCACAATTTTAAGGCCAGAGACCTGGAGATGGAGAGTGCATGGAGATGATGTTTAAATAAATGAATGAAAGTTGCATGGAATACTATCCCTTTCCGCAGTCAGAATTCTGCATTGAGAAGAATTATTTCCAGAGTACATTAATGTATCAGTTTGTTAAAATGAAGAGAACATGCCCTACTGTAGGTATATGGATGTCTGTGGCAATGTTGCTGTGCTTAGAATTAGAAGTGTATTGCCAATATTTTGCAGGGCTTTGTTTAAAATAACTCCAATAGTGAAAAAAATGCATTATTGGTGAAAGCTTTATGCATTGGTGTCATTCTGACCAAGAAATGTTTAATTTGTAGCTGTAGTTTAGGCTGGTGTTGCTGTTCCCCGTATTCACAGCTATAGCCACAGTTCTAAAATTAAATCACAGCAGGCAAAGAAAAAAGCCTACCAGAAGCAGGGAAGTAGAGATCATGGAGTTAATGTGCTTCTCACAGTGCATTGCTTTACTGTCATGAGCATTTTAATGGTAAATTAATTAACATTTTACGAACTGATATTTTAAGTGTTCCCGAAACACTGTTATGATGTCATAGGTCAGGCAGCCCAAGGAAAACCTATAGAAAGTGGCCCTTGAGTGCTACTTTAAATAAGGTCAACAAAATAAAATGAAATAAAACAACAAAGTAAAAATGAGCAGAATGGAATTAATTCTTCCACTGTACAAGCACACATCTGTGCAGTAATACTTTGCATTCACGTTTGTTCGCAGTACACTTTAAGGGGCAGACAGGCATAGCATTGTTAGAGCTGAAGGATAAAATGACAGTCTTGATGACTCGATTGTAGGAGGAAATGTGAGATCTTGATAATTCTGTGATGGCTAGCAAACCTTTTGATACTTTTTACTTATCATGAAGGGAAGGAGTTTGAATAAAGGTGGAATTGTATTTGTTTGCTTTTTTTTGTTGTTGTTTATTTTTAATGAGGTAGAGCAGTGACCTAAAAGACCACTTTCAGACTTTCACTAAGATCACAAACTTGAGGAAATGAAATATTGTGCATTTAAATGGAAAAAGCACTTAAAACAAATTGAATACGTACAGCAATCTAGTTAAAAACGTAAAGGTAATACGGAAATAGTACTGTTACTATAGTTCAAAATGGAGAAAATGGAGGACCACAGGGAACAGAAGTATAACAAATGCATTTTTGCATACAAGTGTGGGACTACAAATGAACAAAAATGATATACAAAAACTGAGTTGAAACTATTACACTCACCATGACTTAAAAATTAAAGTATGGTCAAGAGTAGATTATGGTTGTACCTCCAAATCTTCATTTAATGAACATAAACATTGATGTTTCTGTCCATCTATTTGCCCGAATCATACATCAGCCAAAAGCAGCACTGATACCAAATTCCTTTTAAAGTTTTCTTTCTTTAAGAATGTTTATTTTTTTCAGGTGAGGACCATCCTGGTAATCGGCACGGCTTAGAGTCATTTACCATGCTCCCTGCAGTTCTTACTTTACTGCATGTTACTCTTTTTTGCATGTGATAGTGGGACACAGGCACCAGTACTGGACTAGAGCACTGAGGAAATTTTATGTTTCTCTCTCCTAACGCTTTGCCACGTCCCTTTGTGTGACACACGTCAAAAATCAGATCAGAATTGCAGTGGCACAACCTCCTGATCTCTATCGGGTGGCAGAGCTGGTCCAATTCAATCCACTCTCCCTGCCAAAATGAGAAAAAGCACAACTTTGGCAGCAAAGTATTACCTTCCTGCATTAAGAGCAAACCCCATACCACTGGGCTATTTTTGAAGATCCAAATTTCTTGACTTCTTATAATAAAAAAGCATATATGTTTTGGCAAAATACTAATTCCCAACATGTAACATGTGATATGATGTGGAACACTTAAGAATTTATTTAAAGTCGGTTTAGATTTTTGGGTAATTTGTTTAAAATAAGATAATTTACAAATGGCATTAGAAAAACTGAATCGTAAAATACATATTACATTGTAAGCTGTCTGCCACAATAACCATTTTTTGACTGAATTAAAGTTAAGCAAGTGTTCTGTGTGATTTAAATGATAATAAAGTAAATGATAACCTGTTTTACAGTAAAATGCTGGTAATTTAGCACATCAGAACAGGAAAATAAATCTGTGGCTCTGCATATGTATGCATTCACTTAGTTAAGTTATCTGAATTAGTTTAGCTTGGATATGTGACTGTGTCGCAACTTTTTACAGCAGTGGTGAAGGGAGAAAAGCTCCAACAAAAGACAATGACACAGCAACCAGGCAATAAACAAAACAGACAGTACAGTAGATTTCCAAGTAATTATTCTCACAGAGAAGTTGAAGTGACAAGAAATTGAAAGTCTGGAGAAATTTAGACATTTAAAAAATATATATGTTGGCCGTAATACAATATTAATTTTATTATATGTGTACTCGATTCATAAGATCAACTAGGGGAAATTCAAAACAGGAAGATCACGTGCAAAGCAGTACCAATAATATACTGTGTCTAATTTGAGACAAAGGAAGGAAGCACAGAGTGGGAGGATGTAGTTTGAAAATAAGGGAATGTTAAAAGTACATTAGATGTATGGGAGTCATTGGTGCATAAATAAGAAAAATTGAAAGAAAGGAATACAGGCATCACCAAGGATGTCAATGGGATACTACTAGCTGTATCTTGAAGTTAGTGAGTGACCTGAGAAGCATACCTCTCAACTCTACAGATTTCCATAGAATGTCCAGATTTTTGCCTTATATTTTTGGTTCCTTTTTTCATAAAATTGTATTTTTCTTGCAAATTAGTGGCAAATCGTTAAAAATTGACATTAGAAAATCATAACAAACATTTGAGTTTCAGACTTCATACCCTTCAAAAATCCAAGTTAATGCAAAAACTGTTATTCTATAAACTTTCTAATTTTGTAAGAACAATATTTAAAAATTGTCCCTATTTTGGGGCATTTGTCCCACTTTTATTTATGTCTTTGTCCAGATTTCTTGGTCTAAGAGGTTGAGAGATATGCCTGAGAGTAAAAGTAGTGTTATTTCAGAATTTGGAGACCTAGGTAGAGTAGGAGGTGCCATGAAATGAATTGTGGGATTTTTGTGTGGGTAGGAGAGGTATCTGTCTGCCTGCCTTGAAAGTATCATTGCTTGAGATTCCAAACAGAGGGGCAGTTATTAGGTTGTTGAAAGATAGTGTTCCATTTCCATTTGTATTTACATCCGAAAATTGAGTAAAACAAGACACTTGAGTTGTTTGATGTCTGAACAGTGGTGGAATTTGTTTACCAAACAATCTACAAACCTGGATATTTTATTTTAGTAGTGTTCCAATATGTTTAGTTGGAAAGACTGAAGATCAGGAAGAAAGGGAGAAGTATATAGGAGACTTGGTAACAAGAAAGCAGTTGCATTTTTTTCTTAGGCCTTGATTTGTGAGGTAAGGTTTAGCTATATGAAGGGATTCTAACTTTCTGCACATTTTATTTACTTTTTTTTAAATGTGTTAGCCATGTTTCAGATTATCCTCTGACTACAACTAATTTTATGTGATGGACTGGCTTTATTATACGTTATTTAATGAGGAAACAGGCTTTTTTCTTAGATGTTCATAGACTTTAGGGTGAATACAATTAATATAGTTTTTGCATTTAGTATGAGTTGTGATTGTTCCAACTAAGCCTGTATTGCAAGCTTTTTGTGTAATATTTTGAAATCATAGGATGTTATGGTCAGATGAAATAAAATCTGCATCAATGGCATATTGCTTTGTGTCTGTGTAAAAGTCAGTCATAAAGATATTAAAAATAAGGGCCCTAAACTGATCCTTGTTGAACATCAGTCTTAAATGTTTTGAAAGATAAATAACAGTTTTGCCATGGACACATTGTTATATTTTCAAGATAGCGTGTGAACCACGTGATTGAACTGTTAGACAGGCCAAGCACTGACAGCTTAACAGCTTTTGAATAGAGTCAGTGTCAAAAATGCCTTTCAAGAGGTTGAGGAAAAAAGTTGAGACCAGTTTGCCATCATTCAAATTTTGAAGAATACAATTAAGGAAAGCAGGAAAGGCTGTGTCTGTGTTGTGACTGGGGTGTAAAAAACATTTTGTGTTGGAGAAAGCAAATTATTATTTGTGAGATATAAATTAATGGACAGCAAAACTGTGAAGGCAGGATTCCACATGAATGTTGATTTTTTATAGATATCCAAGAGATGTATAAAAATGTTGTAGTAAACTTGACAGAACTGTCTTTCTTGAGCATGTGAACACTAGTTAATCCGTCCATCTGCAACCCATTTTCCGCATTTTTGAACATCGGGTCTAGGTGTCACTGCAACAGTGACAGTCATCGAGAGCCACAGTTTACACTTCTGGGTGGCTAGCCATGCCAGGGTAAAAAGTGGATTGTGCTTGATTAGAACCCTGTCTCACCTGTGTTCTGACCATGAAGTCATTGTACTTGCATCTGATGCCACAGGGAAAGTTAACATAAACATTAGTTAATATTATATTTTCTTTTCTTTATATATTTGAGAAAAACATTAGTAAAATTGGATTTCACTCTTGGAAGAAATTTTTTTAATGAAAATGTTGAGTATTTGATATAATGTAAGACAGCACAGTGTTACAGCCGTTAATGGTGCTGCCTTTGGTCTGTGTCAGTTAGTTGAAGGACCAAATTGTCAAAAACCATATGATTGAGACCATATGGTCGACAATTTGGTTTGTCAAATTGTTCTGACAGAGATTGCAGTACAGTGGGGATAAGGGAATTTGCCCTTTTCCTCACTGTAGTGTGACCTCAGAGCTGGCATAAATACTTAGCAGAGGGTTTGGGAGGTGGTGTAGGGGACTTGCCCCCCTGCAAAAACATAGTTTGTTTCGTTGGCAGGTGTATGTCAGTTTTTCAGTTAACTGCATTTTCGATCGTATGGTCTCGACCATATGGGTTTCGACAATGTGGTTGACAGTAACTGACAGAGAGCCATACTGTCTCACTGTGCTTTGCTGTCTGGTCTGGTTCCATGCTTAGGCTC